>NC_057801.1:531727154-531733825 GCF_018294505.1 Triticum aestivum | reverse complement strand
CCGCCGGCCGGTGCGCCGCCGCCCGGCCTCCTCTCCGGCATCGGCCGCCTCCGCCGCCCTACCCCGCGCCTTCCCCGCCGTCGTCTGTCGTCGTCTCCGGCGAGCCCAGCCCGCCTCGGTTCGTGCGCCGCCCCGATCTGGATCTGGATCCACGAGGTGGATTTCTCTCTGTCCCCGTAGTTTTTAGCATTTTGTGCCATGTTCATCGCATCATAACTCCGCATCCGTGGCTCCGTTTTGGGCGTGTGGCATATCAAATTGTTCGCCTCAATGAGTAATTCATTTGATTCCATTGCATTATGTTCATTTGAGTCCATCTTGATGCCTGAATCATCATTGCAAGAGTGCTATATAATGTTATCTGTTGTCTGTTAACAGAACATGCTCATTTGACATTTTTGCCATGTTTGATGTGTGCATCCTATGAGGTTGATGCCTACATGTGTTTTGAAATATGACATGACTTCTTGACAGTGGTGCCACTCATGTATTTTTGTGACTCTTGTACTGAGTGCATCGAGCTTGTGAACTAGGGTACTTGTTGCTATTTTGCTAGGCTGAATCTGCTATATCATGTTGCTATGTAAACCTGCTGCTACAAGTCATTCTATGCATAATCTGGAGATGTTCACTAAGGATGTTTTGTTATATATATCATGCTCTATGCATTCATGCCCCTGGTTGCATCTATAGCCTGCTGTAACATGTTTCTATCTTGCTCTCAACTTGCTAAATAATGTTGTTGTCAGCCTGTTAACATTAAGTTCAGTTTTGCCATGAGCTTTGCTAGTGATCCATGCACCCTATGAACTTTCTCTTGACATGCTTAGCTTCATAAACATGTCTTCTTACTATTGGTTGCCTTTCCATGCCATGTATTGCTCTGTGGTGAGTGGTTCAAGCTCACCAACATGCCTACTTATTGTTGTTCCTGCCATGTATGAATCTGTGATATAACTTGCCATGTTTACATGGGTGCCATCATATCCTCTAATCCTTCTTGGCCGGTGGTCAGTAA
Organism: Triticum aestivum; assembly: GCF_018294505.1. Lineage (NCBI taxonomy): Eukaryota > Viridiplantae > Streptophyta > Magnoliopsida > Poales > Poaceae > Triticum > Triticum aestivum. Next base: position 531,732,807 of record NC_057801.1, on the reverse strand, counting down.
GGGACTTTTTCTCTATGCAATTAGTAGATTCATGCCATGCCTTTGTTTGCCATGTTAAGTTCCTGTAACATGTTGTTTGATAGCTCTAAACATTGCAACCTGATGTTATTTCTGCTAAGCCTGTAAACTGTTATAATTTGCAATCTTGCCATGTCCTTTTGAGCATGTTCTAGTGATTTATGGAGATAGCTCAGTGTTCATGTTTTGTCATGCTTTACCTGTACTTCATGACCATGCCTTTTGTTATTACGTTGAGATGCTGTAGAATATTGTTTTGATGCTTGCAATATGCCTAGTTGCTGTTTTGGACAGCTTGTCCTTTAAACTTGTATACAGTGTATGTGTTGAACCGTTGCTCCGTTTTGGGTGTGATCTATATGAAACTTGCTTAGAATTGCATGTAGTTTCATATTATCATGTTGCATCCTTGCTTTGAGGTGTTTGCTTGACGTTTGTATGCATTTTAAATCAATGCCATGTTTATCTTGTTTTGCTCATATCTTCTAGGCCGTAGCTCCGAACTAAATGAACTATATATGTAACTTGACTAGAATCTTGCGTAGATCATCTTGGTGCATCTTAACTTGCTGTTTAACAACTTGAACATAAGGTTTATTTAGTTCTGGACCAATATCTAAATCTGCATATGAGGACTTACCGGTATTGTTATATGTTGTCTCCGGCCTCATTTAAACTTGCCTTGATATGTTGTTCTTGTTTGCTTCATCTCTTGCCATGAGTAGCCTCATGTAGCTTTGTCATGCATCATGTCTTGTCTATGTATGGTCTGTTTACTATGTTGTGTGCTTCTTCTTGATAGTTCCCGTTTTGTTGCGATCGTGAGGATTCGTTCGTCTATGCTTGGTTCGTCTTCGTGGCTTCATCTTCTTCATGGACTCGTTCTTCTTCCTTGCGGGATTTCAGGCAAGATAACTGTCACCTTGGATCTCATTACTATCATTGCTATGCTAGTTGCTTCGTTCTATCGCTATGTTGCGCTTCCTATCACTTGTTCTTCAAGCCTCCCAATTTGCCATGAACCTCTAACCTTTGACACCCTTCCTAGCAAACCGTTGTTTGGCTATGTTACCGCTTTGCTCAGCCCCTCTTATAGCGTTGTTAGTTGCAGGTGAAGTTGAAGATTGCTCCATGGTGGACAGGATTATGTTGGGATATCACAATATCTCTTATTTAATTAATGCATCTATATACTTGGTAAAGGGTGGAAGACTCGGCCTTATGCCTGGTGTCTTGTTCCACTCTTGCCGCCCTAGTTTCCGTCATACCGGTGTTATGTTCCCGGATTTTGATTTACATACGCGGTCGGGTGATTTATGGGACCCCCTTGACAGTTCGCTTTGAATAAAACTCCTCCAGCAAGGCCCAACCTTGGTTTTACCATTTGCCTCACCTAGCCCTTTTTTCCCTTGGGTTTCCGGAGCCCGAGGGTCATCTTTATTTTAGCCCCCCCGGGCCAGTGCTTCTCTAAGTGTTGGTCCGAAACGAGCAACCTGTGGGGCCCCCTCGGGGAAACTCGAGGTCTGGTTTTACTCATAGCTTGACTTATCCGGTGTTGCCCTGAGAACGAGATATGTGCAGCTCCTATCGGGATTGTCGGTGCATCGGGCGGCTTTGCTGGTCTTGTTTTACCATTGTCAAAATGTCTTGTAAACCGGGATTCCAAGACTGATCGGGTCTTCCTGGGAGAAGGAATATCCTTCGTTGATCTCGAGAGCTTATCATGGGCTAAGTTGGGACACCCCTGCAGGGTATAAACTTTCAAGAGCCACGCCCGCGGTTATGTGGCAGATGGGAATTTGTTAATGTTCGGTTGTAGATAACTTGACACCATATCCAAATTAAAATGCATCAACCGCGTGTGTAGACGTGATGGTCTCTTCTCGGCGGAGTCCGGGAAGTGAACATAGTTTCTGTGTTATGATTGCCATAAGTAGGAGCTCAGGATCACTTCTTGATCATTGCTAGCTGCACGACCGTTCCTTTGCTTCTCTTCTCGCTCTTATTTGCGTATGTTAGCCAGTATACTTGCTTAGCCGCTGATGCAACCTCACCACTTTACCCCTTCCTTTCCCATTAAGATTTGCTAGTCTTGATACCCATGGTTATGGGATTGCTGAGTCCTCGTGGCTCACAGATTACTACAACAACAGTTGCAGGTACAGGTTATGCGATGATCATGACGCGAGAGCGATGTTTGCTTTTTATGGAGTTCCTCTTCTGCTTCTTCTTCGATCAGGGGATAGGTTCCAGGTCGGCAGCCTGGGCTAGGAGGGTGGATGTCATTTGAGTTTCTGCTTGTGTTTCTTCCATAGTCGGATGGTGCTCTTCTGTAAGATGATGTTGTATTCGTGTGGCATTTTATGCCCTTTTGTATGTACCCCCATCTATTATGTAATGTTGATGTAATGATATCCACCTTGCAAAAGTGTTTCAATATGCGGGTCTATCCTTGGTGGGACCTTCGAGTTCCTTTTGGATAGGGTCTCATATTGGGCGTGACAACTTGGTATCAGAGCCTCGACCGTCCATAGGAGCCCCCTTAATTGTTGGCCGTTGTTGAGTCTAGAAGAAAACTATTCAGAGTCTAGTTATATCGGAGAGTAGGAATTCTTTTTACTCCTCAGCCCCTTCATCGCTCTAGTAAGGAATCTGGACGTAGGTGTTTTGAACTACTCCTCTTCCCCTTCAAATTTTTTTTAGGATCACGCGGTTAGTTTTTCTTTAGTTGTCCATCCTCTTTTGTCCGGCGCATTCCTCGTCGAGCTGATTCGAACCTCTTTGTCTTTCGCGAGATCAATCCTCTGTTCTTCCTCCGACGTTGTTGTTTTTTTCCTGTCTGAAGTTGTCTTTGTTTTTCCCACACGCCCACCCCTTTTCTTCTCGGAGCAGTCCAAAATCGAGTATCGATCCTACGCGTGTGAAGCCTTTGTTTTCTTTCAACCGGTGTTCTCTCTTTAAGATACTCGTCGTTTTGCCTTCCAAGTTGCCTTTGTTTTTTCCCGCCCTCCCACCCTCTTCTTCCCGGAACCTAAATCTCTTTCGAGCAACAATTTCATTCGTGCGGAGCCTATTCAGTCTTCCCTCAATCATTTCAACCGGTGAATTCTCTTTTGTTTGACATTCCTCATCTCTTTTCTGGTGGATTCAATTCAAGTTTTTCGGTGTTGATCATATTATTTCCCTTGGATCAAGTGTTTTCCCTGCTTTTTCATCTCTCGCCAGTTTATCCTTCTGGAGTGCTAAAGACATCTCAGGAGATTCGTCTGTGTTCCAATTAATTCGAGGTTGTCACCTCATTCAAATATTTCAATTGTTCTGATGCCTCATCTATCTGTTCAACATCCCTTTCCAACGGTGTTTTTTTTCTCTTCAGTGGGCCCTAACCCACAGGTCTTTTCCCAGGATCTTACCTGACTCTTCTAATTTCCCGGAGCTATTATCAAATCATTTTGAAGTTTGACGTAAGTATGATTTTCATCAGTCAGATCTTTTCCAAGATCAATTTCGAATCATTTTCATTGTTGGCTCAACCTCTTTGCTTATCATTCTCCCGGAGTATCTCCGTAATTTCGGTGGTGTTTCTCGTCGTCATTCTCAACTTTGAAGACCGAAGAAGAGTTTTCCTCTAAATCTTGCCCGTTCTCTCAAAGATTCGTGGTTCTAGCTTCATTTTATCATCTCGAATTATTACATTTGCCAGATATTCCTTTTTCTTACCCATCCGGAGTATGTCAGAAGTTGTTTTTCCATTTCTTTTCACCGGAGGCCAGCATTCCAGAAGAATTCTTCGAACTCACATTTCAGCTATCATTTTCTAATTATCCTGGTGCTTCGTTCAAGTGTTCTTTAATCAGCTCATGGTCTCTTTGTTCTTTTGCATCTAAATCCCCTCTAGCATATTATTTCCTCTAATTCTCCCTGGCGATTCACTCTCGTTCATCAGTTATTTTTGAATTCTTACGATGGTTCGTTCAAGATTCTTTTTCCTTGATTATCATATCAATTCATTCGTTCTTTCCAATCCTACCGGTGGTTCATGAAGACCTTCCCAAGTGTTGCGCTATATCTCCCTCTAATCTTTTCCAACGTGGATAAGTTGTATGCGATCCATTGCTCTCATCAATTTAATTGATGAAGGATAAGCATAACATAATTCTTATTTTTCTTTCAGCAAGTTGATTAACCTCTAACTTTTTGAGTTTGTTCACCATCTCAAATTCTCGGTTCAAAGTCTTTTCATCTTTTCTTTTCCGGAGTTCAAATTTCCTCCGCCATTTTGTCGGAACCTCCATCTAAATCATCACAAGCTTTAGTCTTATTCTTTCATCCTTCATTCTATCTCATCATCCCTTTTTGTCACCGGAGGTCTTCATGGTGGTTCTTCATGATTTAATTCATTCTTCAAGTGTTCATCAAGATTCTTGTGGGTGGAATTCAAGTATCTTTTCATCTCATATCTCGAAGTGTAAGTAATTCTCCGTATTCTTTTGAAGTGGAGTTTTGCATTTCTTCGTTCTTCTCAGCTATCCAATCATTTCTGTTTGTGGCCGGTTATCACCTTATGATCTTGAGATGTTACCTATAAGACCACAACAAACTTATTCTTTTCGTTGTTGATTTTCTCAACAACTCCTTTTAAACCTTCCTTCTAAAGATGCTTTCAATTTCAGTCGTGGCACAAGTTTTCATTTTCTTCTCCATTCTTTTCATTAACTATTTCAAATCTTTCCGGAGGTTTTGTGCCATGTCTTCATCAAGTGTCATTCCATCCTCTCAAGCTCGTGTTCTATTCCTCCATGTTTTAGCCGGAGTGCTGCCTAAATCCTTTCAGTCTTATTCGTTTCTTGTCTCGTTCTAACCGGAGTGGTTTCATAGTCTATCTGATTCTGTGACCTTTCAATTCTTGTCATTCTCGTCGTTCCTCTCCTCTTCTCGAGTTCTCTTGATTCTTTGCTTCTTCTCTTGAGTTCTTGTTTCACCTCATCCCTTTTTCCCTTCCGTCTCGGTCCTAAGATCTCGGGATGAGATCTCTTGTTAGTGGAGGAGAGTTGTAACGCCCCGGATTCGATGCGCCAGGTGTCTGCCAGTTATTCGTCGGTGTTGCCATGTCATTTGCTTGCATGTTGCATTTTATCATGTCATCATGTGCATATCATTTTGCATACGTGTTCGTCTCATGCATCCGAGCATTTTCTCCGTTGTCCATTTTGCAATCCGACACTCCTATGTCATCCGGCGTCCCCTTCTTGTCTCTTTTCGTGTGCGGGTGTTAAACATTCTCGGAAAGGACCGAGGCTTGCCAAGCGGCCTTGGTATACCACCGGTAGACCGCCTGTCAAGTTTCGTGCCATTTGGAGGTCGTTTGATACTCCAATGGTTAACCGGGTAACCGTAAAGGCCTCTTTTGTGTGCAGCCCAACACCCCTCCAAAGTGGCCCAAAACCCAGCAAACTCCCCTCCATGCTCTCGGTCGTTCGATCACGATCGTGTGGGCGAAAACCGCACCCCATTTGGGGTCTCCTAGCTCCCTCTACCTATAAATATGCCCTCTCCTCCGAAATTCACGGATGAATCCTTCCCCCCGAAACCCTAGCCCCGCTCTTCTCGCCCGCCGGACATGTCCAATCCCGCC
>NC_057801.1:531697187-531726739 GCF_018294505.1 Triticum aestivum | reverse complement strand
CGCCCGGCCCATCGCCGCATCCCTCGCCGCCGGCCGGTGCGCCGCCGCCCGGCCTCCTCTCCGGCGTCGGCCGCCTCCGCCACCCTGCCCCGCGCCTTCCCCGCTGTCGTCCCTCGTCGTCTCCGGCGAGCTCAGCCCGCCTCGGTTCACGCGCCGCCTCGATCTGGATCTGGATCCACGAGGTGGATTTCTCTCCAAGTCCCTGTAGTTTTTAGCATTTTGTGCCATGTTCATCGCATCATAACTCTGCATCCGTGGCTCTGTTTTGGGCGTGTAGCATATCAAATTGTTCGTCTCGATGAGTACTTCATTTCATTCCAATTTGAGTCCATCTTGATGCCTGAATCATCGTTGGAAGAGTGCTATATAATGTTATCTGCTGTGTGTTAACAGAACATGCTCATTTGACATTTTTGCCATGTTTGATGTGTGCATCCTATGAGGTTGATGCCTACATGTGTTTTGAACTATGCCATGCCTTCTTCACAGTGGTGCCACTCAGGTATTTTTGTGACTCTTGTACTGAGTGCATCGAGCTTGTGAACTAGGGTACATGCTATTGCTGTTTTGCTAGGTTGAATCTGCTATATCATGTTGCCATGTAAACCTGCTGCTACAAGTCATTCTATGCATAATCTGGAGATGTTCACTAAGGATGTTTTGTTATACATATCAAGATCTATCCATTCATGCCCCTGGTTGCATTTATAGCCTACTGTAACATGTTGCTATCTTGCTCTCAACTTGCTAAATAATGTTGCTGTCAGCCAGTTAACATTAAGTTCAGTTTTGCCATGAGCTTTGCTAGTGATCCATGCACCCTATGAACTTGCTCTTGACATGCTTAGCTTCATAAACATGTCTTCTTACTGTTGGTTGCCTTGCCATGCCATGTATTGCTCTGTGGTGAGTGGTTCAAGCTCAGCAACATGCCTACTTATTGTTGTTCCTGCCATGTATGAATCTGTCATATAACTTGCCATGTTTACATGTGTGCCATCATATCCTCTGATCCTTTTTGGCCCATGGTCAGTAAGGGACTTTTGCTCTATGAAATTAGTAGATTCATGCCATGCATTTGTTTACCATGTTAAGTTCCTGTAACATGTTGTTTGATAGCTCTAAACATTGCAACCTGATGTTATTTCTGCTAAGCCTGTAAACTGTTATAATTTGCAATCTTGCCATGTCCTTTTGAGCATGTTCTAGTGATTTATGGAGATAGCTCAGTGTTCATGTTTTGTCATGCTTTACCTGTACTTCATGACCATGCCTTTTGTTATTATGTTGAGATGCTGTAGCATATTGTTTTGAGGCTTGCAATATGCCTAGTTGCTGTTTTGGACAACTTGTCCTTTAAACTTGTATAGAGTGTATGTGTTGAACCGTTGCTCCGTTTTGGGTGTGCTCTATATGGAACTTGCTTAGAATTGCATGTAGTTTCATATTATCATGTTGGATCCTTGCTTTGAGGTGTTTGCTTGATGTTTGTATGCATTTTGCATCAATGCCATGTTTATCTTGTTTTGCTCATATCTTCTGGGCCGTAGCTCCGAACTAAATGAACTTTATATGTAACTTGACTAGAATCTCATGTAGATCATCTTGGTGCATCTTAACTTGCTGTTTAACAACTTGAACATAAGGTTTATTTAGTTCTGGACCAATATCTAAATCTGCATATGAGGACTTACCGGTATTGTTATATGTTGTCTCCGGCCTCATTTAAACTTGCCTTGATATGTTGTTCTTGTTTGCTTCATCTCTTGCCATGAGTAGCCTCATGTAGCTTTGTCATGCATCATGCTTGTTGTGCATCATGTCTTGTCTATGTATGGTGTGTTTACTATGTTGTGTGCTTCTTCTTGATAGTTCCCGTTTTGCTGCGATCGTGAGGATTCGTTCGTCTATGCTTGGTTCGTCTTCGTGGCTTCATCTTCTTCATGGACTCGTTCTTCTTCCTTGCGGGATTTCAGGCAAGATAACTGTCACCTTGGATCTCATTACTATCATTGCTATGCTAGTTGCTTCGTTCTATCGCTATGATGTGCTTCCTATCACTTGTTCTTCAAGCCTCCCAAATTTGCCATGAACCTCTATCCTTTGACACCCTTCCTAGCAAACCGTTGTTTGGCTATGTTACCGCTTTGCTTAGCCCCTCTTATAGCGTTGTTAGTTGCAGGTGAAGTTGAAGATTGCTCCATGGTGGACAGTATTATGTTGTGATATCACAATATCTCTTATTTAATTAATGCATCTATATACTTGGTAAAGGGTGGAAGACTCGGCCTTATGCCTAGTGGTTTGTTCCACTCTTGTCGCCCTAGTTTCCGTCATACCGGTGTTATGTTCCCGGATTTTGCGTTCTTATTACGCGGTCGGGTGATTTATGGGACCCCCTTGACAGTTCGCTTTGAATAAAACTCCTACAGCAAGGCCCAACCTTGGTTTTACCATTTGCCTCACCTAGCCCTTTTTTCCCTTGGGTTTCCAGAGCCCGAGGGTCATATTTATTTTAGGCCCCCCCGGGCCTGTGCTTCTCTAAGTGGAGCAACGTGCAGGTCCCCCTCGGGGAAACTCGAGGTCTGGTTTTACTCGTAGCTTGACTTATCCAGTGTTGCCCTGAGAATGAGATATGTGCAGCTCCTATCGGGATTGTTGGCGCATCGGGCGGCTTTGCTGGTCTTGTTTTACCATTGTCGAAATGTCTGGTAAACCGGGATTCCGAGACTGATCGGGTCTTCCTGGGAGAAGGAATATCCTTCGTTGATCGCGAGGGCTTATCATGGGCTAATTTGGGACACCCCTGCAGCGTATAAACTTTCGAGAGCCGTGCCCGCGGTTATGTGGCAGATGGGAATTTGTTAATGTCTGGTTGTAGATAACTTCACACTAGATCCGAATTAAAACGCATCAACCGAGTGTGTAGACGTGATGGACTCTTCTCGGCGGAGTCCGGGAAGTGAACATGGTTTCTGTGTTATGATTGCCGTAAGTAGGAGCTCTGGATCACTTCTTGATCATTTCTAGCTTCACGACCATTCCTTTGCTTCTCTTCTCGCTCTTATTTGCGTTTGTTAGCCACCATACTTGCTTAGCCGTTGCTGCAACCTCACCACTTTACCCCTTCCTTTCCCATTAAGCTTTGCTAGTCTTGATACCTATGGTTATGGGATTGCTGAGTCCTCGTGGCTCACAGATTACTACAACAACAGTTGCAGGTACAGGTTATGCGATGATCATGACGCGAGAGCGATGTTTGCTTGTTATGGAGTTCCTCTTCTGCTTCTTCTTCGATCAGGGGATAGGTTCCAGGTCGGCAGCCTGGGCTAGCAGGGTGGATGTCATTTGAGTTTCTGTTTGCGTTTCATCCGCAGTCGGATGGTGCTCTTATGTAAGATGATGTTGTATTCGTGTGGCTTTGTATGCCCTTTTGTATGTATCCCCATCTATTATGTAATGTTGATGTAATGATATCCACCTTGCAAAAGCGTTTCAATATGCGGGTCTATCCTTGGTGGGACCTTCGAGTTCCTTTTGGATAGGGTCGCATATTGGGCGTGACACAGGAAGTACAACATTAATGGGAAGCCAAACACTGCTGCGGATATCGGGTTCCGGCAAAACCCTTAAGGTTCAAACACTTGGGTGCGCGCGAAGATCTTTCCCCTACCGATCCACGTCCCAACGCCTCACTGCGAATCTCAGCTAGACGATGAACAACACAAGGGACGCAATGTTTATACTGGTTCGGGCCACCGTTGTGGTGTAATACCCTACTCCAGTGTGTGGTGTAGTGGATTGCCTGAGGGGCAGATGATGAATAGTACAAGGGAAGAACAGCCTCGCGAGAGGTGTTCTTGGGTTGGTGCGGTGAACTACTTGGGTGAGTTCGATCGCCTCTGGATCTGATGAGAAGTCGATGATCTCCCCCTCTACTGTGGTGGCCATCTCTATATATAGAGGCCCCGGTCCTCTTCCCAAATATTAGGCGGGAAGGGCGCAAACGACAGCCATTTTGAAGGGGAACATCTAGTACAAGTTATCCTGACTAAAGTTGGTCTTCGGCTTGCAAAGGCACTGGCGATGACGCCGTCTTGGGCTCCACGATGAACTCCATCCTGCCGCTCTGCTGGTCCTCGTCTCGTTGCACTGAAATGGTAACCTTTCCCTGATGCCTTGGTACTCTGCGCCTGCACTTGCCCCCTTTGCACCAAAGAGGAAACAAGGACACTGTGCAGGCCGGCGCCCGCCTGGTCTTGATTGTCATGGCTTGCGTCACGAGCACCTCACGAGGTACCCCTTCCTTGATCTCTCCACCTCCTCGCAAGCCTGTCGGGCGAGGCCGCTCCTGAGGAAGCCTTGCATCGTCCGCCACGCGAGGCTTGGCCCCTCACGAGGGTCTTGAGCTTGAGTTGATGAAGATGGGCTGTACTGGGCCACCACTTGAGCCACGCCGTAGACCGAAGGTAGGCAAGTCTGGGGACCCCCGTTCCCAGAATGCCGATAGTAGCCCCCGGGCCCAAGGCGCCCTCAGACTTGGCTTAGCGACGAAGCGAAAGGGCAAGTGCGGAGCGCCGCGGGCCCCAACAGCCTGCGGCCTTGGTTGCCACATGGCGGTTGATTGGACGTGGGTGTCTCTGCTTCCCCACGCCGCCTCTATTTAGGCTTACCTTCATTGCTCTCATTCGCCTTGCTCCAGATCCCCTTTCTCGCTCTTGCCCTCCTGCTTCCGAAATATCCAGATCTGCCTCACCCTTTCTCCTCCAGCGAGCACTGGCGCCCCGCAAGACCGCGGCGGGGCTCCATCGGCCTAGTACTCGCCGGCACTGGATCCCCCCAACATGACGGAGAAGAATCTCGCCCTCATGCGCGTGATGATGGTGGCGCAAGGCAGCGAGATGGGGGAGGTTACGTTCCGACCCGGCTCCGCTCGGCCAGAGGACAAGGGGAGCACCTTCTGTCCCTTCTTCATGAGCGTCGTCATAGCTGGCCTGGTCCCTCCCTTCTCCGAGTTCTTCTATGCCGTCCTCCGCTATTATAACCTGCACACTCTGCATCTCCATCCCAACTATGTTCTCCTTCTGTCGATTTTCGCCTACTACTACGAGACGCACGTCGGGGTGAACCCCTCCGTGGCCTTGCTGCGCCACTTCTTCTTCCTCCGAGTTACTGGAGCCAATATCTCAGTGTGCGCAAGGTTTGTTGTGTACTCCAAAGCCAACACAATATCGAAGGCCGGGAAGAGGGCCGACGGCTTCCGGAGCAAGTGGATCATGCTAGATACCGGATGCAACAACTCTCGGCTTGCGCTACCCACGGGGCTGCCCCAGTCTGTCAAGGCGTGGTCCTGTGCGAAGCTTGACGACCATCGGGCGAAGCTAGTGCTGGAGAAGATGAACACTGACCTGAGGCCTTGCAATATGAATGTCAGGACCCTGATTCTATGCCACACTGATCTAGCATGTAACACCTCATATCACTTTGCGGCCTCACGCACGGTATTCCCACGGGTGTCGCCTTAGCATGCCCGGGACCGTTTGCACCTTTTGGCACACGTATATGATAGTGTCGCTAGCATCCATATGACAAAGAACCCGGGCTGACATGGCTAGTCGTGAACCCAAAGTGGCACTAACTTACAGGGACAGGCATACGTGACCCAACAACAAACGTGTCGGTCATCAGTAGGCTAATAGGACTCCGGTAGACACCGCGTGACATTTCCCTGAAGGGACAGACATAGGAACGAGGAAGGACACATGCCGGCTAGCCTAAGTGTTTCGGAGTAGTAGCAAGCTACCAGGGCTCAGTGGAAGCACCAGGAGACATTTCCCGATAAAAGAGGCTACTAAGGATAAACAACTAGATAGTCAGATCCCACACATAGTAATACACATTACACGTACGCATAGCATGCAAGTATGTGCTGTACATCATGGCATCACAACATAACTCAACAATTCATATAGTTAAAGGCTCAGAAGAGCCATTATAGCATTTATTACAAACACGGGTCACATGACCCAACATTCAGAGCATACAGGCAACAAGCGGATGCATTAGATGTCTGAGTACATACATCTATAAAAGAAAAAGGCTGAAGAGCCTGACTATCTACAACATCCGATCAAGATCGTAGCTGAGGTACAAGCTACTTGTCGAAGTCCACGAGAACACTAGTAAGACTGAAGTCTTCGCTGAAAAAACATAAATAAAGCAACGTGAGTACAAAGGTACTCAGCAAGGCTTACATCAGATCCTATCATACATGCATTTGTATCAAGAAGGTAATGTGGGGTTTAGTTGCAGCAAGCCAGCTTTGACTCAGTGGCTATCCTGTTCTACGACTACAAGAACTTCTTTGAGGTGATATGGCGCACACGAGTCCACTAATCACCACACAATACACTACTATGGATTCATCCCCGTCTCCCTACGAGAAGGCCATCCATAGCACTCACACTTGTCTTGAGCATTTTAGAGTATCCACTTCAAGTTGTCTATGTACCACGTAAGCATCCAAGAAGACCATAACCACGAACCCGGCTATTCGAATAGATCATGTAAACCCTGCAGGGGTGTACTTCTTCACACACGCTCTCGCCACTTACCGCCATGTACACGTCATGTATCTCGGAAATCTTCAAGCGAAATCCTGGTGAGGGTGTCGGCCACGACCTGACTAACCACACAAGACTCTAGTCCAGGTTTATCGCGTATTCGGGTTCCATCCGCAAGGAGATCCGACCGGGGTGTCGCTCACGGCCCCAAACGATGTGTGCAGGGTTCCCAAGCCCACCATCCAGGTGCCACTTGGTACACCGTGCCACCTGTGCCTAGTCTGTCCCAAGCCCACCCTGTCGGGTGCCACTCGGTAAAAAAATAGCACTACCTACAAACACCAGAAACTAGTTGCAACTCCTGGATAGAGATCAAGTTGGGTAATAAGTTGAGAGGGGCCGAGTTACCAGAACCCAATGTGTGGTAGTAGCTAGTCATTGGACAACATACACAGAACTCAGTGCTTAATGACGGTTCCAGTGAGACAACCCACCATGTACTCCTACATGGCCTCTCACCGCTACCTTTACCAAATCGTGTTCACACACTTGACTCTCAGCATCAGAACATAGAGCACTGCACTCCAATTCATTCCCAATGAATCAGACCTGACACACTCTAAGAAATAGCAGGCATGGCATGGTAGGACCACAACATGGCTCAATCAACTCCTACACATGCTAGTGGGTTTCAGCTATTTACTGTGGCAATGACAGGTCATGCAGAGGAATGGGTTCAACTACCGCAGCACAAAGTAGCAGTTTAAACGTTGTTGTCCCAATGCAATAACTGAGAGCAGGAGCAAGAGAATAGGATTGTATCAGAATGAACAAGGGGGTTTGCTTGCCTGGTAGATCAACAGAGGGGGCACCGCTCCTCAGACAGGTACTGTGGAACGGTCTCCGGAGCAGGACCTATCAAGAAGGAACGGTGTCGGCAATCAATACACAAGCATATGCAACAATATGATGCATGAACATGGCATGTAGATGTGATGCTGTTTGAGCTAATGCAACTAGCTGTTATTTGGATGGAGTCCATTTCAATCAAGAATTCAAATGCACCTCCAAGTTAAGTCTTTATAAATGACATTTATGAGTTTTCACCTATACAGCAGGTATAAGTTGGTTTGTCATGCATCAAACTAGTACAAATGGATAGATTGCATTTTTTGATAATTTTTCATATATAAATTATTTCAATCTGAGCTACGGTTGAATTTCTATGAATTTTAGAAGTTTTGGGCATTTTCTGGAAATTCCTGAATAAGAATAAATACAGAAAATTGCATTACCGCGTCACCATTGAGTAAGCATGATGTTAGCAAGTCAACTGCGGCTAACCGGGGTCAAACCTGAAATGTGGGTCCCGCATGTCAGTGTAACAGCGTCACCAGCAGAGGCTGACCAGTGGGGCCAGGTCAACGCTGAGGTGGCAAGGTCAAACTGACCGGTGGGGCCATGGGGATTAGCTTAAATTAAACAGGGAATAACCCTGTGGTTAATTAACGGGTGGGGCCCGTCTGTCAATGACTCTAGGGGTTAACTAAGTGGTGGTTTGTGCTAATTAAGCCTGGGCCACGTCATCTAATCCGGCGACTAATCGCCGGCGGCAAGCAGACGCGGCGGCACTCCTTGTCCGGCCATCTCCGGCGCCGGCTGGACTCGCGGCTGGGCGCGCTAATAAGCTCGCGATGCGGCACATCCAGTGGTGGCCGCGGTGTGTGCTGGGGCTGTCAGATTTCGGGTTCCGGCAGACCCTTGAGGTTCCAACACTAGGGTGCGCGCGTAGATTTCACCCTCTGCCTACTTGCTCCTCGCCAAATCGCTAGGATCTAAACTACGGAAGAAACAACACAAGAGACACAGAGTTTATAATGGTTCAGGCCACCATTGTGGTGTAATACCCTACTCCAGTGTGTGGTGTGGTGGATTGCCTCTTGGGCTGATGATGAACAATACAAGGAAGAACAGCCTCGCGAGGGTCTGTTCTTGGTTGGTGCTACTTGGTTCTGGCTCATGGATTCTCGATCCGGTCCAGCCTCCTCGATCCCGGGGGTAGCTAGTCCTATTTATAGGCAAAGGCCCTGGGCCTCTTCCCAAATATTGAGCGGGAAGGGCGCCAACAATTGGCCATTTTGAAGGGGAACATCTGGTACACTTATCCTGACTAAAGTTGGTCCTCGCCTGCCAAAGGCTCTGGTGGTGACGCCAGATTGGGCTCCACAATGACTTCCTCCCTACCGTTGGGCTAGTCTTGGTCTTCTAGCACTGAAATGGATGCCCTTGCTTGATGCTCTCGCCTGCGCTTGCTCCCTTTGCACCAAAGAGGAAAGGAGGACACTGCGCGGGTTGGCGCCCGACTGGCGCCCCTCGTCGTCATGGCTTGCGTCATGGGCACCTCGCGAGGTACCCCGCCTTGAACTCTCCGCCACCTCGCGAGCCAGCCTGATGAGGCCGTGCCTGAGGAAGCCCCTTGTCGTCCACCCCGCGAGGCTTGGCCCCTCGCGAGGGTCTTGAGCTTCAGTCGATGAAGATGGGCCGCACTGGGCCCCCTTCGAGCCACGGCGCAGGCCGCAGGCAGGCAAGTCTGGGGACCCCCGTTCCCAGAACGCCGACAGTAGCCCCCGGGCCCACGGCGCGCTGGGATATGGCCGAGCAGAGAGGCGAAATAGCAAGTCCGAAGCGTCGCGGGCCCTAACAGCCTGCGGCCTTGGGCTCCGCGTGGCGGTTGATTGGATGTGGGCGGCACCGTTCCCCCACGCCTCCTTATTTTATGCCTTGCTAGGCGGACTCGTAGCCGCACACAACGGCTCCCCTTTCCGCTGCTCGAGTGCTCTCTGTCCTTTCTCCTCTGGAACTCCAGTTTCCACATCCAATCCAATCTCGAACCTTCCCCCCCCTTCCTACCGTCATGGCTCCGCCGAAGAAGGGAAGAGGGAAGAAGCCCATGCCGCCGCCTCGCTCATCGTCGTCGTCTGCCCCCGCCGTCGATCGGCCGATCATAATCAATCAAGAGGGCTTGAGCAAGGTCAGCTCGGCCCTGGCCACCATCTTCAACGAATGAGGGAGGACGACGGCCTGGCCCGCGTCCCGCTTCTCCATTGACAGGATTGCCACCGAGGTCCGATACTTCGTCGATGCCCTGTGGGCAGGACTGGTTCCCCCCTTTTTTGATTTCTTCAACGCCGTGCTCTCCCATTATCAGATCCATATGATGCATCTAGGTCCTGAATCCATCACTCTTCTCGCGGTCTTCGCCTTCATTTGTGAGGCAATGATGGGCATCCTTCTCTCAGTTGCCTTGCTGCGCCATTTTTTCTCTCTACGCTTGGTCGACCCCACCCAATGTTCGGGGAGCGTGAGCTTTGTTGCTGCGCCTAAGATGGCGGCTTCAGGAATTGACTTCAGTCTTCCTCCGCCCGCGCCTGGGTTTCACGAGCGGTGGCTGTATGTGGACGTTGGGGTACCCAGCCCCCTGCTAACGGAGCCATCTTCGCCTGCTGTCCCAACTCAGGCTAGGGTCAGGAGACGCTCGCGAGCCCCCGGCTCGCATTCGTCTGGTGTCGCTTCGAGTTCTTGAGGGAGCTCGGTGTGATGGCGCCCAAGGTGGTGAAGGAGTTCCTGCTATGCCGTGTTGCCCCTCTCCAACGCCATTCTCACCAGATGTGGGCCTTCAGCGGTCGTGGGGATCGTATGCGGCTCCAAGAAGAGGACCTGATGCCCGAAGCGCAGAGGAAGGTGCTCTTGGTCTTGACTGGGGATCCTTCCCCCGGCGGCATCCGGCAAGGAGGGGCCTTGCTGTACCTCTGCTCGAATAGAAGTGACTTTGTGGGTCAGATGCTCGTCTTCGATGAATGGGGCCCACGCCCTGCTGGCCTCCAGGGGCCTCGCGAGAACCCAGTGGTGGTGGTTGCCCTTGCGGTCGGCCAAGGCAACTCTTCCTCAGGTGGTGAACTAGGGAGACGCGGGCCTCTGGAGGCCGAGGGTGCCCCTGCCGAGGTGACAACACTGGGCGGCGCTCATGAGGGAGTGGCCCCTGAGGCCCGCGCTGCCGTAGCTGAAGGCAGCGAGCAACCGCCCGCAGTGCCTGCGGCCGAGGCCCCCGAGGCCCCACCTGCTCTTCTTGGTGAGGCGACCGAGGGCGCGCATCAGGCAGATGCTCCCGACGCGGGTCGTCTTGGTGCCTCCTCCTCGTCGCAGGCTGACCCCTGCGCTCAACTTTTGGGTCGCTTCCGCGTGGACTTTGAGGCCCTCCGGAAGAGAAGGGAGGCCCTGGGCGATGATTACCCTTGTCGCCTGCTGAAGCGTAGGAAGTACTTCGCCATCGATGAGTAAGCCTTCTCCCTTCCCAGCTCCTGATTCTTCTGTTGCATTTCCTGATCCTTGTTCTGCAGGGCCCTTCCTTCCGAGCTCATGGAGATGGCTGAGGAGCCATCCCCCTCGCCTCCGCCTTCTCAGCCGTCTTTGATCGCTCCGAGTAGCAGGGCCCTTGTGGTGAGGCCGGTTGGAGAGACTAACCATCTCGAGGCGCAACACGGCCCTGCGCGCCACGCGACCTTCCTTCGCGAGCCTTCTCGTGGCATAGCCAGCCTGCCGTGGGCTTCTCGGCTGGTCGTGGACCATGATTGGCTGGGGTACTTCCTGCACTCTTCACATGGAGACGGACTGGCTCTAGGTTGGGCTTCCTTCGGGGCGTGCCCGGTAGCCTCAAGGGTGCCAGCCCCCAGCCCCCAGCTCGGAGGGGGAGTGATGATCCGTGCCCCCGGGCGCTTGGCTGGGGCGGATGATGGTGTGGAAGATGTACTCGAGCGTGCCCGGGAGCATCGCACCCTTCGCCAAGGGTTTCTCCGGAGGGCAGCTGACGCGGTGGGCCTTCTTGGTAAAGAGCTTGCTGATGAGGACGCGCGCCTTGAGGCTGAGGGCCTGCGCCTTGTTGCAGAGAGGCCCGAGCTGGAGGCGGCTGCCGCCCTCGCGTGCCGCCGGCGCAATCTTGACGATGAGGAGGCCAAGGCGTCATTGGCGGCATCTTGGGAGCCCCGTTCCCGGGCCGTCGAAGAAGCCCGGGAAGCTGACCGGCGGTGAGAGGCCATGGAGGAGCAGGCATGGGAACACCTGGCCCGGTGCCGCTCATTGGATCAGCAGATGGAGCTGCGCGAGGCGGCCCTCGCGTCGATGAAGGTGGCTTCCGGCGACCCAGCGGAGCTCCAGAAGCGTGAGGAGGCGCTGATGCTGGAAGCCGCTGAACGGGCACGCGAGTATGAGCGCCCGGAGACAAGGGAGCGCTTGGTGACATGGGCGGAGGACGACGTCGCTGCGCGAGAAACCCGTGTCTCGGAGGAGGTCAGATATCGGGTGGCGACGGCGCGCCATAACCTCGAACGTGAGTTCGAGGAGAGGCTGGAGTTGGTTCGGAGCGAGGCCGAAGGTAGGACCACCGTCCTGAGGACCAAGCTGGAGGAAGCAATGCGGCGAGTCGATGCTTTGCGGGCCGCACTTGAGGCAGCGCAGGGGGAGTCAACTACTTCCCATGCCGAGGTGCTTCTTCTTCGCCAGCGGGTGGTTGAGGCTGAGGCCGTCGCCCGCCAGAATGCAGACGAGATACGTCAGCGGAGGCTCCTGGAACATGAGCACGCCCCCATGCTCACCATGCTTCAGAAGAGGGCCAACATGGCCTTAGGTAACATCTGCGAGGCGGCCGTCGGCGAGCCGCACGCCATTAACTACGTGGGCAATCTTCAGTTCTTCACCGACATCGTGACGCAGCTGGAGGCGCGGTCGGTCAGGGCCAACAGGTTGGTGGAGGAGAGGAGCCGAGCCCTGCTCGGGCACACCTTTTCCTGCGTCTTCAGCCACCTCCGGAACATGGATCCTCACTTCAACTTTGATGCCGCCATCGCCCCAGTCCCCCAGGCCGTCCGGGACGACCTGGTGTACTGGGTAGAAGACAACGTGGATGATCTAGTCAGGGCCTTTGCTTCAGATGATGATGGCGCGATCGTGTCCGCTGATGAGGGCGGCGTGGTGAACGGCCCTGACGCCGCTAATGACAATGCGGAGGGCGATGGCGAGGCCAGCGACGCCAGCGACAGTTCGGGGGGCGTTCCTAAGGATGCATTGGGGGATTTATCCGACTAACGGTGCATTGCTCCTGTTTCCTTACCCTGCACGAACAGAACTCAGGCTTTTGTCCTGATGGTTGTAAGAGCATTTTTGGGAGGGGGTGCTCCTCATTGTAAAACTTATGTTCAGCGTACTGGTGAATGCTACTTCACCCACATGCCCAAGCCAAGTGGTTGGCTATGTGACGAGCCGGCTGGCTAGTTTACCTTTGTCCCGAGCCGGTCCTGAGATAGCTTGCGGGAGGCCGTGGTGCCTCGAACGCCTCCTGATCGAATCTGTAGGATCATCAGTGAAAAACCTCCTGAGAGGGTGTGTCAGCGGCAGTCTGGGCTGCACGCAAGCTAGGCCAGACCCGGCTCGCGAGGGGCTCACGAGGGGAGGCAGCTGAGGCGAGGTCGTAACAGATTGCTCGAACGAGACTAAGCACCCCTTCCACGAACACACACAAATCTCAAATTCGAGTCCGACTTAAATCCAGCGGGGGAAAGCAACAACCAAGAGAAAAGCAATGAAAGCAGAAAAAGGCCGTGTCTGGCACCTAGTCTAGTCTTGGACGTTTTCTCACCAGCGCGGAGCTAAGTGCTGCCACTGGGCGTGGGAGAGAGCACCAGGGCCTGAGGCCGGCACCCCTGAGTCTCCGGGGCGTGTACAGCCCCACTCGTTATTACGTGAGAGTGTCATGGGGCGGCGAGCTTCACAGGCACTGGGCCTTCTTCATAGGTACCGGCCTTGCTTCATATCGCCTACCGAGCGCCCCGCCTTGCGCCACACTCTAGTGCCATCAACGACGACCGGAAACCAGGACGTCGCCGATGGGGTAGAGCGGTTGCCAGCGGTTCCCCCCACGACCACGGGTCCTCCGCCAGGGGCAGGCCCTGAGGCACCTCCCCAGCGGAGGGCCTACCTCCTAGGAACGCCTTGCTCTGAACGCCGCGGTGGTGATGTATGATCCCGGCCCCTCCCCTGCAGCCCCCGACGCCCTCCTCCTTAGGGGTAGGAGACTGCGGGAGCGGGGCAGCTGCTTGCTGTGGCGACCTGCACCTCCTGCGACCCATGATTAGCGTATCCCTGCTCCTGAGGAATTAGTGGTACCCAATAATCATTGCTTCCAACGTGGCCGGTGGGGCCGTCCCGGGGTTCTTGGAAGAGTTCAGCTTCTGGCACCTCGTCCCCCCAGCTTGGGCTGAGGAGAGAGCCTTGTTCACCCTCACGCAGGTGCCCTCGGTCCATCATGTGGGGCATGTACTCTTCTGGGGCCGTCATCCTCAAAGCCGCGCCATAGTGCTCTGCTTGACATGCAGTTCTGCTTGATGTGCCAACCTGGGGGTGGTAGCATGGCGGCCCACTGGGGCCGTGGGACGCGACGAGTCCTTCTTCGCTGGCGGGGAGCGGAGTCAGTGCTGCCGCTCACTCGGTGCTGGCAGCTTCGCTAGTGTTGGAGTAGCCTTGGAGCCCGCAGGTGCGCGTGGGGCCCCCGCGCGGGCCGCCCTGGGCCTCAGACGGGAGCTGAGTGCAGAAGGGATGAGCCCCTGAGGCGGCAAAGCCCAGGAGCTCTGCCACCCACTCTAGCAGTATGTCGCGGCCGCCTTCCATCAGCCTGCACTGCAGCAGCTCTCGGGCCACCGTGAGCGCGGCCCTTGAGTTCGCCTGCTCCCGACGGGTGTACGACGTCGTGGCCGCGGCGTGGTTGGAGGCCCTTGCTGCCGACCGCGTCTGCCACGGTGTGAGAGATCTCAGGGCCTGTCCGCGCTGCCCGCGGCCCGCAGCGCCCTGCGGACCGCGAGCTACCTGGGGCATGGGGTCGCCCTGGGCGAGCGGCTCTGTGCGGGCGGGCCAAGCCGCCTAGGGATCAGGGTTGCCCCCCTGGTCGCTGGACATGGTGATGACGATACGACGGGACGCGAAGTGGCAGAAGGTGGATCCCGACGCACCCCTACCTGGCGCGCCAAATGTCGGATTTCGGGTTCCGACGGACCCTTGAGGTTCGAACACTGGGGTGCGTGCATAGATTTCACCCTCTGCCTACTTGCTCCTTGCCAAATCGCTAGGATCTAAACTACGGAAAAAACAACACAAGAGACACAGAGTTTATACTGGTTCAGGCCACCATTGTGGTGTAATACCCTACTCCAGTGTGTGGTGTGGTGGATTGCCTCTTGGGCTGATGATGAACAATACAAGGAAGAACAGCCTCGCGAGGGTCTGTTCTTGGTTGGTGCTACTTGGTTCTGGCTCTTGGATTCTCGATCCGGTCCAGCCTCCTCGATCCCGGGGGTGGCTAGTCCTATTTATAGGCAAAGGCCCTGGGCCTCTTCTCAAATATTGAGCGGGAAGGGCGCCAACAATTGGCCATTTTGAAGGGGAACATCTGGTACACTTATCCTGACTAAAGTTGGTCCTCGACTGCCAAAGGCTCTGGTGGTGACGCCAGCTTGGGCTCCACAATGACTTCCTCCCTGCCGTTGGGCTTGTCTTGATCTTGTAGCACCGAAATGGATGCCTTTGCTTGATGCTCTCGCCTGCGCTTGCTCCCTTTGGACCAAAGAGGAAAGGAGGACACTACGCGGGCTGGCGCCCGACTGGCGCCCCTGGTTGTCATGGCTTGCGTCATGGGCACCTCGTGAGGTACCCCGCCTTGAACTCTCCGCCTCCTCGCGAGCCAGCCTGATGAGGCCGTGCCTGAGGAAGCCCCTTGTCATGCGCCCCGCGAGGCTTGGCCCCTCGCAAGGGTCTTGACCTTGAGTCGATGAAGATGGGCCACACTGGGCCCCCTTCGGGCCACGCCGCAGGCCGCAGGCAAGCAAGTCTGGGGACCCCCGTTCCCAGAACGCCGACAGGGGCAGCGTGTGGCGGTGGTGGTGACAGGTCGGCGGCAGCCGGAGCTACGGCATCGAGCGGAACGGGGCTGCAGAGCACGACAGGAGGAGCTGGGGGACGCGTTCAGCTCCTGGGAGCTCAGTGAGCACGACAACACGCTAAAAAGCGGGTGGAGGCGG
The DNA here is from genome assembly GCF_018294505.1 of Triticum aestivum. NCBI lineage: Eukaryota > Viridiplantae > Streptophyta > Magnoliopsida > Poales > Poaceae > Triticum > Triticum aestivum. Next base: position 531,711,057 of record NC_057801.1, on the reverse strand, counting down.
CTATTGCCACGGCAACGACATGGCACGGTGGCGGCGACCTTGGCCATGGTCGGAAGACGGAGCTAGGGAATGGGAATGGAGGGGGCGAGCAAAGAGAAAGCAGCAGGAGCTCATAGGGAGGACGATGAGGTGGTTAGCGAGCTCGGGGACATCTTCGGTGCTCCGAATCGAGCGGCGGCAATCGCCGGCCGTGGCGATGAAGCCAGTGGAGATGGCGTGGCTTTAGGGCACCCATCGTGGCTTGCGTCGTGGTAGAGCTTTCCGGATCCAAGGCGGAGCTCGTGGCCTAACTGGTTGGGCATGGGGACGCTTGTGGCGGCGGTGGTGCTCGTCGGCGGTCTCGGGTGCGTCCGAGAATGAGCGAGGGAGAGAGACAGAGGAAGGAGAGGGGCACGGGGAGAGTAGGAGGGCTAGAGGGTTGCGTGGCGCTCAGGAGAGGCATCCAGACCCTCGGCGGCAAGCAGGAGCTGGCGAGGCGCGTGCTTGCGAGCAGCGGCCACGCGCGCTGCGTCCTTCTGGCGCGAGGTTGGTGGTGGCTGGCAAGCGCCAGTGGGCTGGGCCAGCATAGTGCCAGGCCAGGTAAGTGGACCAGGTAAGTTTCTCCCTTTTGTTTTCTTTTTCTATTTTTCTGACATTTGTTTGGTTTAAAAATAATAGTAAACCATTTTATTTTCTTATGCCAATTTTTGCAGGAGCTAGTGGTATTATTCCAGAGCTCCTCATCAACTGGCATAATTTTTGGACAATATTTGATATATATAACAATATATATTGAAAGCATATAATTATTGCATTAATTCCAAATGCCCAAAATAAATACTTATGAGCTCCTAAAATATTGGTTCGATTTTTATCTCTGTCAAATATTTTCAGAGAGCGACTTGAGCATTTTCTTGGACCTTTTTGGATCACTTTTTATTTGGGTCATTTCCAGAGATGATTCTGAGGGTTTCACAAATCCTCATTTCAATTTAAATGGAATTGAACCATGATGCACACAATACTAGCTAGTCTAGGTCATACCAGAACTAGGGGTGTGACAACTCGCCCCCACTTGAAAGAATCTCGTCCCAAGATTCAGGGGTCGACGGAAAGAAAGTGGGGTACTCCATTCGAAGACGATCTTCTCGCTCCCAAGTAGCTTCTCTCTCGGAATGATGAGACCACTGAACCTTGAGGAACTTGATATTCTGACGTTGGGTAACACGCTCTGCTTGATCAAGAATGCGAACCTGGTACTCTCGGTATGTGAGGTTATCTTGGAGATCAAGCGTTTCGTGGTCCACTCCGCGGATAGGACCCGAGAAGCAACGCCTGAGTTGAGAGACGTGGAAGATATCATGAACTCGAGAAAGATGTGGGGGTAGTTTCAACTAGTAGGCAACCTCTCCTCGTTTAGTGAGAATGCAAAAAGGACCAATGTAACGAGGAGCCAATTTGCCCTTGATACTGAAACGATGGGTACCCTTCAAAGGGGTAACCCGGAGGTAAGCTTTGTCGCCAATTTCATAACTCATATCCTTATGATGACGATCATACTGGCTCTTTTGACGAGACTGGGCTGTTTTCAAATTCTCACGTATGATGCGAACTTGCTCTTCTGCCTCCTCGATCATGTCTGGTCCAAAGAATTGTCTTTCACCGGTTTTTGACCAGTTCAAAGGTGTTCGACATCTTCGTCCATAGAGAATATCAAAAGGAGCTTTCTTAAGACTGGATTGGTAGCTATTGTTATAAGAAAACTCGGCGAAAGGAAGACATTTCTCCCAATCCAAACCGAAAGAGATAACGCAAGCTCTAAGCATGTCTTCGAGAATTTGGTTGACCCTTTCCACCTGACCACTGGACTGAGGGTGAAAAGCGGTACTGAAGGAAAGATGGGTTCCCATGGCAGTTTGGAAACTCTCCCAGAAATGAGAAGTGAAAAGACAACCACGGTCTGAATTGATCTCTAGTGGAACACCATGAAGTGACACTATTCGAGAAATATATAAGTCAGCAAGCTGGCTAGCAGTGATACTCCCTCAAACAGGAAGGAAGTGAGCAACTTTGGAGAGACAATCAATGACTACAAAGATAGCATTATTCCCTCTCTTGGTCCTGGGAAAGCCGGTGATGAAGTCCATACCGACTTTATCCCATTTCCATTCAGGAATAGCTAAAGGCTGAAGGGTGCCAGCAGGTCTTTGTTGCTCCGCCTTAACGCGACAACAAACTTCACAGTTAGCAATAAGCTGAGCAATTTATCTCTTCATCCTAGACCACCAGAACCTCTGGCGTAGGTCCTGCTACATCTTAGTGCTATCGGGATGAATCGTGAGAGGAGATTCATGCGCCTCCTTAAGGATCAGTTGCTGCATCTGCTGACTCTTGGGAACCACCAAGCGGTTCCCAAAGTAAACAACACCTTGTTCATCCATAGAGAAACAACCAGCTACTCCCTTGGAGATATTTTTCTTGATTCGGGAGATTCCCGTATCATGCTTCTGAACTTCTATTATACGATCCACAACAGTAGGCTTCGCCATCAAGGTAGAAAGGAATCTGTGAGGAGCAATGTGAAGGTTAAGCTTACAAAATTCCTCATGAAGAAGTGGTTGGCCCTGCTGCAACATAAGATTGTTGCAATAGGACTTACGACTTAGCGCATCAGCCATGACATTGGCTTTGCCTCAGGTGTAAGTAATCCCTAGATCATAATCTGATATCACTTCCTGTGACACCCCAAAAATTTGGCCTTGTTTTATTAAATTAAAATTTTGCCAGGATTTAAAACTTTGAATTTTTGAGCTCCACTTTAATTTTTTTTAAATCTTTTCCTTCCTTGTTATGATGAGTTTTTCCCAAAAAGTAAACTTTTCAAAAATGTTGTTGGACTTATTTAACCTCTCAATAAAAACTTTCCTTTTATCAGTATAACTAATTAAATAATTAAGTTGCTTGATCTTTATTTTCTTGAAAATGGTTTTTCAAGGTTAAATTGACCATATTTGAACTACAACTACTTGATAGATTCACTTAAAATTTCCACAAAAATTTGGAGATGTCATGTGATGTTTTTAAATCTCTATTATGCAAAAATATATTTCATTCATGAAATATTTTGAGCCCTACACTAAATTTTTCTTCTCTGGTCCAGAGTGCATTTTGCACTGCAACCCTTTTAAATATTCATTTAAAACTTCTACCAAAATTAAGGGAGGTCAGTAGGAGCCTATTATTCCACCTTGTGCAAAAATCCAGGGTTGTTCTTTGAAAATATTGAGTGAATCAACCTCATTTCCATTCTGGACCAACTTGATAATTTGTGCAGCAACCATGTTTTTGCTTGCTCTTTAGCCCTTGATCATTTCTCCTACTTGTAGACCCCCATGTTAAACCCTTAAGTCCAGGAGCATGCACCATTTAGATCATTTTTGGTTCATGGAATAATGCTATTTATTTCCTGTCCAGAAATGTAGTTTTGCAAAGCTTGCACTAGCAAGTTTCCCCTTTTGTCCAAATAACCACACCACTCCCTCTTTCATCCACAGAGACACTAATCTGGAGATTTTAGCCACTCCAAGAAATGCCTAAGTGCCCTTGGCATTTTGTCAAACACCTGGTGTGCATGGCCAGTTTTGACATGTTTTTGTCTTTGCATGGTGACCTTGCACCTCGGATCATACTAGCATGTCCACTAGGATTCCAGTTGCTCCTAACCTGGGTCTGTTATTTGCCAGCCTCAACCGCAACCTCTAGCATGCTCTGGCATTTCGTCGAGCACACTCAATGCGTGCACTGGACGCGCCCAGAGCGCGCGTATTGCAGCCGCGCGCCCGAGCCGACACGCTGGCCCCCACAGCTTTGGCCCGCTCTGCAGAACCTTGCCGCGCACTCCCTTTCTCTCCGCTACGCGCCAAGCAGCCCCCGCCGCGCCCGTCAGGCCAAGCGCTAGCCGCCGCCGCCGCCCGACAGCCCTGCGCCATTCAGTGCCGCCCAAACCTCGCCCGCTCGCCACCTGGCCCTTGGAGCAGTGCGAGCTCATCCGCAGGCATGTCTGCTAGCCCTCGTCGCCGCCACATCGCCCTAGCTATAGAACGTCGGTTCGCCGGAGAGCTTATCCACGGCCGCCGCGGAACCGCCTTGCCACACTATAAAAGGGAAGCCCCGAGCGTCTCAAGCCCTCAGGTAGCCTCATGCCGTCTCACTAGCGCCCCATCGCCACCAATTGGAAGGGAGCAGGTCTTCTTCAACCTCTCCGGTCAGTTCGGCCACCGCCGCCTCCCGGCTCCATTCGGTGCAACCAGAGCTTCCCCCTCTCCGTTCTCTCCACCAGGAACCATCTCATCCTCCCGTGAACTCGTTCCCCTTCTTGATTTTTATCGGGAGCCGTCGCCACCACAAACTCACTTTGTCACCGAAGCTTTCCTCCGCCGCGGAGCTCGCCGCCGGCAGCTCCCTCCACCTCCGACAACCCCACGACCACCGGGAGGACCGCCTCGGCCATGCGGATCCATCCCTACCCTCTGGAGCCCGCGAGGAGCAGCCAAACACCGGTGACGATCGCCGGAGCCCCGCTCCGCTCGGACAGAGGAGGGAGACGACGCGCGGCGACTGGTCAAACATGACTAGTGGGCCAGGCGGGCCCACTGTCAGCGACACCCCGCGCTGACCACGTGAGATTAAGTGAAGGCGTATTATCCCTAGTATGCTTTCCCCGCTCCGAAAGCGTATTCCCCTCCGAAACGTTTTCTTTTTCTGTTTTATTTAAAAACAGATTTTGACCAAATGTTTGACTGGCTCTAACTTTTTAAATATAAGTCCAAATGAGTTGATTCTTTTTCCTACCTTCCTCATATTTGATCTAGTTTATTTTAAGATTTATTTGAAAATTTTTCAAACAACTTTTTTGTTCTGTTTTTGAAATTGTGTTAATTCAAATATATTTTCAAATAGGATTTTGGGGAAAGAGAAGAAAACTTTCAAAAGTTTGGAGAGCACCCTGCCTTTCCACACATTGAAGGCAAGCATTCTGAATCCCGGCATAATATTTTTGGAGTGATCGTTGATGCATTTATAACACCACCGCATTTCGAAGGACTTGTTATTTCATGTAATATGATCATATGCATGGGTGCATGTTACTGATTTCCATGCTGTTGGTAATAGACACACTTGTGATGATAATCACCCTCCTGAGCTTTGCATGCATACCGGCAGGAAACCGGGGAAAACCTCTGCCTTGGGTAGGTATGAGTTTGTCGCCGGTCCCCGTCGGGACGGTTCTGTCTGGTATGGCATGGTAAGGTGATATGAGTGGTGACTCTGTTTGATGAAATATATTTGTTATGCTAATCATGCAGGGAATACTTGAACCTCCTGAGTCGACCGTAGATCGAGTCTTGTTCCAGTAACCCCCATACCTGTTTCGTACTACCACTCGTCTCTACAGCAAGTAGAGTACGGTTCAGTAATTTGTCAACCTCTTTCTAGAACACACCGTACAGAGAGGCCATGGTGGAAGATACCGGTTGTAACTGGTAGGCAGACCACCTGGTCCGGGGGCATGGGTGTTTCCGGTTGGGACCGAGAGGGGAGGCCACCCCTTAGAGCGCGCGATATAAGTTTGATCCCATGCTACGCGAGGTTGTAGCCTCCCCACTTAGAGTTGCTTAACAGGTGTCGTGGGTGATTCCAGACACGTGTGAGTTAAGCTGGTGTGTGCAAGTTAGGTGTGTTTTCAACAAAAAGACCGTAGACGGAATTAGTCCTGCTGGACTAAAGAAATCCGTTACTCGTGGGTAAAGAGTACACCCTCTGCAGAGAATAAACCTATTCGAATAGCCGTGTCCTCGGTTAAGGATTACAGTCTGGGATGGGTCAAGTATCGGTCTCAGTGTCGGTCTTCGGAGATGAATCTGTTAATCCAGAAATGGAATTACTACTTGTGACTGGTGATAACTATGATTATTATTATTTGACTAAACCATGATGTTATTGTTATTATCGTGTATCTCTGGGATGGTTCTACCTTCGGGATATTCACTATGATTGTTTCTTTTAAAGCCCTTTATGTGGCGTCGACAAGACGCCCGACTATGGCATTTCTTTTAAAGCCCTTTATGTGGCGTCGCTCAGACGCCCGACTGTGGCATTTCTTTTAAAGCCCTTTATGTGGCGTCGCCCAGAAGCCCGACCGTGGCATTTCTTTTAAAGCCCTTTATGTGGCGTCGCCCAGACGCCCGACTGTGGCATTTCTTTTAAAGCCCTTTATGTGGCGTCGCTCAGACGCCCGACTGTGGCATTTCTTTTAAAGCCCTTTATGTGGCGTCGCTCAGACGCCCGACTGTGGCATTTCTTTTAAAGCCCTTTATGTGGCGTCGCTTAGACGCCCGACTGTGGCATTTCTTTTAAAGCCCTTTATGTGGCGTCGCTCAGACGCCCGACTGTGGCATTACTTGTTATTTATTTCATAAATTTCTTTTATACTATCATGTTATTGCAATTTTATAAATAACTTGCTTGCAAGCATCCGAGAATTACTTATCCTTTGAGGCTGGCGTCAAGAGCATAAAATATTTTTCAGCACATCATTGTTATATTATGTCTGTGTTCATAATGTTTGCGAGTACATTCAAAGTACTCACTGGCTTGTCCCTGGCTATTGTCTTGGCCAGATTTTTCTTGCTCGGAGAGGAGCGACGCGATGCCAGCCCCGGAAACCACTCAATGGAGATAGCAGCCTCGCAAAGATAGGAGTTAACCTGGTCAGCTGTTCCTGTGGGAATTGGAGTCCCATAGACACTGATGATCCACAGACCGCTTCCGCCATCAATCACTAGAAACCATTTGTTGTACACACAGGCCAGAATGGTCTTGTACTACATATTCTGTATTTTGCTTGGAATTTCTGTATCAAGTTAGAGCCTCATCAGCTAACAGTAATCCTGGGGCTGATGAGCACGACGGTCTTTTCTGGAAAGTTATTACCCGGAAAACCGGTCGTGACAGGCTTGGTACCAGAGCCAGGCTGACCATTGGCTAATCCTATCTTAGCCAGGTCAATAAACTAGGCAAACCAACCCACCAGACCTTAACCAAACCCCAGCCAAGCTTCTCGTGCAAGATAGCCACACAGTGACCCAACACTTTTGGCAGTCGGTGCCCAACCTATCAACCTAACCTGTCACTCATGCGCCAGTGACCGGCCCCTAAATAGTCTTTTCTCGCAAGCGTGCAAAGGAAGATTCCGTTTCCTTTTCCCTATAAAAAGGGGCGCGCTAGCCCCAAACCAGCACACATAGTCGCTACCCCAAACCGAGCCACAATGCCTGGACCTATAGTGCACAATGAAACCACAGCAACCAACCTTGGAGGTTTTGTGACCATCCTCGCAAACCTCACCCGTCGTGCCTACGCGTTAGAGGAGCCACCAGAATATGTTGTGTATCAAGGACCCATGAGCGGTGAAGACCGTCAATTCTGGGCCACTGTGCACATTTACGGTAGGAGTCTAGCACCCGAACGCCCCTACCGGTTCACCGGAAGAACAACTTCCTTTGAGCCACAAGCCATCCAGCTAGCCGCTCGAGAGGCTATAGTTCATCTCAGGCACTTGTCGCCCAGAGTTAACTGTCGCTCGTTCCACTACTACCCCAGACGTGAAGGATATGGTAGACCACCCCAAGTCGCCAATGGAGACCACGAGACGGACCCCGCATTGTTGCACCTAGTGCGCTATGTAAGGGCACTAGAGGCACTGTTCGACCAGATCACTATTGATCTAATCGCAGCTCATGGAGAGCTGGTTCGTCGAGCCCCGGCGAGAGAAGGAAATGAGCCCAACACCAACAACCCAGTCGTGTTGTTTGGACAACCAATCGAGACCCCGGGATCTGCCCCAGCCATCGGCCAAGGTGCTGCGATAACTCCAGAAGTGCTTCGTCGCATATTGGGAGCACACTCCAACGGGGTTGTGGCCAACAATCCCCGCAATGGTCATTCTCACTACCCCGATCCTGCAGTTCCTCCGCCATCTGCGACTAATCCCGGCAGAGAGACACGTGGAGAAGCCTCGACATCCACCAGACACGCCCGTTTAGACATAAACGAGGTAGACTGAGCCATATGAGTAGTACCAAGTTTCAATGTATCCTCACTTTGTAATCATGCGACCGCGTATATTAACGCAGCCTGTCCTTGTGCCTCTGTGTTAATAGTAGCCTTGCATGTTTGGTCAGTGCATAGCTGCATATTTTCCGGGCACAACTACCAAAACCAGCCCGACGACTACCACAGTAACACGTCTCTTTATGAGATATGTGTGCCTCTGACACTGAGCCGACCTTGGAGCTAAGCTGGCAAGTTTATTACCTTTCACCACGGTAAAAATGATCCAGCTCCATTGCTATATAAAGGCCACCTTGTGACCTTACCCAGCAACCCCCACCTTGTGCACCACACTCGCACTTTTTCCTGTCATGTCGAACCCTAGCATTCATCTGAAAACCCCAGATGCAACTCCAGGTAGCTTTATCAAAATATTGTGGGATTTTACCCGCAGTACCATGGGTTCTACCCAGCCACCCCAGTACGAGCTGTTCAAATCAAGGATCACCCCCTCCACCTCAGAATATTGGGCAGCAGTACACATTCCTCCTGTAGACCCCAACCAAGATCCAATAGAAGTTTCCTTCGTGGTGAAATCTATGCCAACCCCACACTTGGCCATAGAAGCTGCTGCGAAAGAAGCGATTGCTCGTCTTCGATCCGCAGTACCCTATGCCCGCGAACGAGGATATTATTACTTTCCAAGCCGTGCAGCACCCGGAGAAGTCACATCTTTTCCCGGTGGACGTATTGAGAGAGACCCAGTTCTGGCCAACCTTATCCAGTACATCATTGCTCAAGAGCATTTGAACCAGCGAGTGATGGATTATCTCCAGAGCCTTGCAGATTTAAATCCTCAGATCGCCATCGGCAGACCACTGAGACCGGACACGGAGAGACGCATACATCAACTGGTCAATCCACTTCCTCCATAGAAGAGGAGTGTATTCCTTTACCAGAGACATTTTATCAGGACCCCGTCTAGTTACCGTTTTCTTTTTAGACGTCACTACTGTATTTGTCCTTTGCAGCATTTGTTTATGTGTGTAACTTATGCGTGATACCCTGAGTTTGTACGACGAGTCAATTATTTGGCTTCTACTAATGGGTGTAGTTTTTGTTGTGGTTTGTGCTCCTTTAAATTAACTATTTTCCCCTCGCAAAACCCTGGAGTGAGTTTTTCTTTTCCCTGAGTTGCTACATCTACACTTTCTCACGACGTGGATTATTTAATTTCACTCAGCACCATGAGCAGACTCACAACCATAATCATTCGGACACATACGCTGTTTGCAAAACTTTGCAACGGTGTTACATCCAGCTAATCACCCCCTAACAACAGTTAGCACCCGGAACACTCCATCTACTCCTCATGATCACCACCACCGCGGAGAGCCAACACCCGAGCCGCAGCATCGCGATACTCGTCGAAGATCATCGCGCACAGGAGCACAGAGAGCCCCAGCAGCGTCGCCAGCCCTCCGCATATCAAGATCACAAACCAGTCCGGCATCGCCTCCGCCATTAGAGCCTCGACCGAGCTTCTGTAAGCAGTAACGGAGAAATAAGAAGGAGGAGAAGTGAGGCCAGGTGTAAGGAGGAAGAGAGAGGCACCCCCGGCCGTTTTTATAGCTCGAGCTCGGTGTACGGTGGGCGAAGTCCACCAACGCCGCTCGTCGCCGATCGCCGGTGTTCGGAGTCGAATCCGCGAGCAGTGCCGATAGCGCACTGGCCCGCGAGGTGAGTGCATGCTGCACCAGCAGCTAGCACGCCGCGCACTACCACGGTACGGTCTAGATGCCCTACCCACTAGGCGTCGCCGGAGTAGAAAGCGCGCGGGAGAGAGGAGGAAGAAAGGTCCAGAGGGAGAAGAAGAGGAGACTGACAGTGGACCCCGGGTCCACCTGTCAGCCAGAGAGAGCACTGTACTCTCGGGTGCGATCAGCGTATATCTAAATTTAGGAGTTATCCTAAATTTATATCCAGCGTAGAAATCACCCGTTTTTGTCCCGGACCGTAGACTTTTCCGCGCAGCACCAGTTTTCACCCTGTGGTTTTTCACCACTTATTGCCCTCTCACTGTAGCCACGTCTTTATTCGTAATTATTCTCTTAACACCACTTTTAGCAAATCTCGAGGACGAGATTTTTCTTAAGGGGGATAGTATTGTGACACCCCAAAAATTTGGCCTTGTTTTATTAAATTAAAATTTTGCCAGGATTTAAAACTTTGAATTTTTGAGCTCCACTTTGATTTTTTTAAATCTTTTCCTTCCCTGTTATGATGAGTTTTTCCCAAAAAGAAAACTTTTCAAAAATGTTGTTGGACTTATTTAACCTCTCAATAAAAACTTTCCTTTTATCAGTATAACTAATTAAATAATTAAGTTGCTTGATCTTTATTTTCTTGAAAATGGTTTTTCAACGTTAAATTGACCATATTTGAACTACAATTATTTGATAGATTCACTTAAAATTTCCACAAAAATTTGGAGATGTCATGTGATGTTTTTAAATCTCTATTATGCAAAAATATATTTCATTCATGAAATATTTTGAGCCCTGCACTCAATTTTTCTTCTCTGGTCCAGAGTGCATTTTGCACTGCAACCCTTTTAAATATTCATTTAAAACTTCTACCAAAATTTAGGGAGGTCAGTAGGAGCCTATTATTCCACCTTGTGCAAAAATCCAGGGTTGTTCTCTGAAAATATTGAGTGAATCAACCTCATTTCCATTCTGGACCAACTTGATAATTTGTGCAGCAACCATGTTTTTGCTTGCTCTTTAGCCCTTGATCATTTCTCCTACTTGTAGACCCCCATGTTAAACCCTTAAGTCCAGGAGCATGCACCATTTAGATCATTTTTGGTTCATGGAATAATGCTATTTATTTCCTGTCCAGAAATGTAGTTTTGCAAAGCTTGCACTAGCAAGTTTCCCCTTTTGTCCAAATAACCACACCACTCCCTCTTTCATCCACAGAGACACTGATCTGGAGATTTTAGCCACTCCAAGAAATGCCTAAGTGCCCTTGGCATTTTGTCAAACACCTGGTGTGCATGGCCAGTTTTGATATGTTTTTGTCTTTGCATGGTGACCTTGCACCTCGGATCATACTAGCATGTCCACTAGGATTCCAGTTGCTCCTAACCTGGGTCTGTTATTTGCCAGCCTCAACCGCAACCTCTAGCATGCTCTGGCATTTCGTCGAGCACACTCAGTGCGTGCACTGGACGCGCCCAGAGCGCGCGTATTGCAGCCGCGCGCCCGAGCCGACACGCTGGCCCCCACGGCTTTGGCCCGCTCTGCAGAACCTTGCTGCGCACTCCCTTTCTCTCCGCTACGCGCCAAGAAGCCCCCGCCGCGCCCGGCAGGCCAAGCGCTAGCCGCCGCTGCCGCCCGACAGCCCTGCGCCATTCAGCGCCGCCCAAACCTCGCCCGCTCGCCACCTGGCCCTTGGAGCAGTGCGAGCTCATCCGCAGGCATGTCTGCTAGCCCTCGTCGCCGCCACGTCGCCCTAGCTACAGAACGTCGGTTCACCGGAGAGCTTATCCACGGCCGCCGCGGAACCGCCTTGCCACGCTATAAAAGGGAAGCCCCGAGCGTCTTCAAGCCCTCAGGTAGCCTCATGCCGTCTCACTAGCGCCCCCATCACCACCAATTGGAAGGGAGCAGGTCTTCTTCAACCTCTCCGGTCAGTTCGGCCACCGCCGCCTCCCGGCTCCATTCGGCGCAACCAGAGCTTCCCCCTCTCCGTTCTCTCCACCAGGAACCATCTCATCCTCCCGTGAACTCGTTCCCCAGCTTGATTTTTATCGGGAGCCGTCGCCACCACAAACTCACTTTGTCACCGAAGCTTTCCTCCGCCGCGGAGCTCGCCGCCGGCAGCTCCCTCTACCTCCGACAACCCCACGACCACCGGGAGGACCGCCTCGGCCGTGCGGATCCATCCCTACCCTCTGGAGGCCGCGAGGAGCAGCCAAACGCCGGCGACGATCGCCGGAGCCCCGCTCCGCTCGGACAGAGGAGGGAGACGACGCGCGGTGACTGGTCAAACATGACCAGTGGGCCAGGCGGGCCCACTGTCAGCGACACCCCGCGCTGACCACGTGAGATTAAGTGAAGGCGTATTATCCCTAGTACGCTTTCCCCGCTCCGAAAGCGTATTCCCCTCCGAAACGTTTTCTTTTTCTGTTTTATTTAAAAACAGATTTTGACCAAATGTTTGATTGGCTCTAACTTTTTAAATATAAGTCCAAATGAGTTGATTCTTTTTCCTACCTTCCTCATATTTGATCTAGTTTATTTTAAGATTTATTTGAAAATTTTTCAAACAACTTTTTTGTTCTGTTTTTGAAATTGTGTTAATTCAAATATATTTTCAAATAGGATTTTGGGGAAAGAGAAGAAAATTTTCAAAAGTTTGGAGAGCACCCTGCCTTTCCACACATTGAAGGCAAGCATACTGAATCCCGGCATAATATTTTTGGAGTGATCGTTGATGCATTTATAACACCACCGCATTTCGAAGGACTTGTTATTTCATGTGATATGATCATATGCATGGGTGCATGTTACTGATTTCCATGCTGTTGGAAATGGACACACTTGTGATGATAATCACCCTTCTGAGCTTTGCATGCATACTGGCAGGAAACTGGGGAAAACCTCTGCCTTGGGTAGGTATGAGTTTGTCGCCGGTCCCCGTCGGGACGGTTCTGTCTAGTATGGCATGGTAAGGTGATATGAGTGGTGACTCTGTTTGATGAAATATATTTGTTATGCTAATCATGCAGGGAATACTTGAACCTCCTGAGTCGACCGTAGATCGAGTCTTGTTCCAGTAACCCCCATACCTGTTTCGTACTACCACTCGTCTCTACAGCAAGTAGAGTATGGTTCAGTAAGTTGTCAACCTCTTTCTAGCACACACCGTACAGAGAGGCCATGGTGGAAGATACCGGTTGTAACTGGTAGGCACACCACCTGGTCCGGGGGCATGGGTGTTTCCGGTTGGGAACGAGAGGGGAGGCCACCCCTTAGAGCGCGCGATATAAGTTTGATCCCATGCTACGCGAGGTTGTAGCCTCCCAACTTAGAGTTGCTTAACAGGTGTCGTGGGTGATTCCAGACACGTGTGAGTTAAGCTAGTGTGTGCAAGTTAGGTGTGTTTTCAACAAAAAGACCGTAGACGGAATTAGTCCTGCTGGACTAAAGAAATCCGTTACTCGTGGGTAAAGAGTACACCCTCTGCAGAGAATAAACCTATTCGAATAGCCGTGTCCTCGATTAAGGATTACAGTCTCGGATGGGTCAAGTATCGGTCTTAGTATCGGTCTTCGGAGATGAATCTGTTAATCCAGAAATGGAATTACTACTTGTGACTGGTGATATCTATGATTATTATTATTTGACTAAACCATGATGTTATTGTTATTATCGTGTATCTCTGGGATGGTTCTACCTTCGGGATATTCACTATGATTGTTTCTTTTAAAGCCCTTTATGTGGCGTCGCCCAGACGCCCGACTGTGGCATTTCTTTTAAAGCCCTTTATGTGGCGTCGCTCAGACGCCCGACTGTGGCATTTCTTTTAAAGCCCTTTATGTGGCGCCGCCCAGACGCCCGACTGTGGCATTTCTTTTAAAGCCCTTTATGTGGCGTCGCCCAGACGCCCGACTGTGGCATTTCTTTTAAAGCCCTTTATGTGGCGTCGCTCAGACGCCCGACTGTGGCATTTCTTTTAAAGCCCTTTATGTGGCGTCGCTCAGACGCCC